>NC_139462.1:69205000-69230000 GCF_057233095.1 Heloderma suspectum | reverse complement strand
CTCACAGAACCACTCAGTGAGCACTCTGTCGCAACAATGTGTGCAACAAGGGTGGCTCAGGCACTTGCGGGTAGGTAATGTTGTGTGCTTGGCAGCCATTAAGGGTCCATTTATGCAACATTACAGGCATGAATGGAGCATCCCTATATATAGGAAAGCATAAGAAATTCATTTCAATTTGTTTCTGATCAGGACTACCCAGTTTGCACTTTCTGGACTGAACGCTGACTCAGGCACCGTCTCTGATCGAAGTCCATACATTTCTGAGCTTACAGTGTGATTTGTGGACAAAAAGAAGAATGTTCGACAACATGTAAACAGTTGAAAAATATGCATAAGAATGCATACTTTCGAAAAATGCATACAAGAATGCTTTAATCAATGTGAGAAGAATGCATATATTTAAAAGAAGAACACAATTGATACATGTTTTTGGAAACACACACACAAAAATATGCACAGATTTTCATGAGAAAAGAAAAAATGAAGCACGCAATCTGAGATGGACTCAAGATGGAACAAGCTTTGAGAAAGAATTCAGGGAATTTCAGCAACCATGAGTTTTGCTGATCCCTACATGTGGTGTGTCTGCATGCATAAAAAGTGAGGAAAGAAGTGAGCTAGAGACTAGACAGAGTGAGAAGGGGGCACACCAGGGAGCTGGAAAGAGTGGGGGGGGGGAGAAACCAGGGAGATGGAGTACCCAGGAGTGTGTGTGGTGGGGGCGGAGGGTATAGCAACCCTGGCAGCACCACTGGCAAGGTGAAATGATTTCAAGTTAAATGAGATGCCAGGCATATGAAATGCCCCATGGGAATGGTAGTAACTTTGAAGGTCTTAAAAACCATACCACAAAGATTGTTGTTGTTGTTCAGTCGTTCAGTCGTGTCCGACTCTTCGTGACCCCATGGACCATAGCACGCCAGGCCTTCCTGTCCTGCGCTCTCTCCCGGAGCGTGCTCAAGTTCATATTCATTGCATCCGTGATGCTATCTAGCCATCTCATCCTCTGCCGTCCCCTTCTCCTTTTGCCTTCAGTCTTTCCCAGCATCAGAGTCTTTTCCAGGGAGTTTTCTCTTCGCATTAGGTGGCCAAAATATTGGAGCTTCAGCTTCAGTATCTGTCCTTCCAATGAGCACTCAGGGTTGATTTCCTTTAGGATGGACTGATTTGACCTCCTTGCAGTCCAGGGGACTCGTAAGAGTCTTCTCCAGCACCACAGTTCGAAAGCATCAATTCTTCGGCGCTCAGCCTTCCTTATAGTCCAGCTCTCACAGCCATACATTACTACTGGGAAAACCATAGCTTTGATTAGACGGACCTTTGTCGGCAAGGTGATGTCTCTGCTTCTTACTATGCTGTCTAGGTTGGCCATAGCTTTCCTCCCAAGGAGCAAGCGTCTTTTAATTTCATGGCTACAGTCACCGTCTGCGGTGATCTTGGGAAGAAAGTGACCCTGGCTCCTGTAATAATTGGACAAGCTGATGAGACCCAGAACCATCTGGAGTGTTAAGCTGCCTATCTCGATCCAGAAGGTATGGAAATCAATGCCTTAGTGCTTGCTGAAAATTTCTGCTGGCTATACAGAAACCTTGCTTTGTTTATAAATTACTTTTCAAACAAATTTGCATCTGCTCCATTTTGTCTGCAGGAAGCCTTTTTTTCAGATTACGTTGGGAATTCACAGGAGGCCAAAATCCAAATTGGATCAAAATTCCAAATTGATTAAAATTGGAGTCAACAGGCCCATGGGAAGTCATTGGGTGTGATGGTTACTTTGGAGAGAGAACTATCTTCCACCTGGAAGCTAAAAATGTATGAAAGCAAAGCTACAGTTTTTTTTTCACTTCTGTTTATTTTCCACATAATAATAGCTTATTGCACTAGCCCAGGAATAGGAAACAACGAGATATTGTTGGACTACAACTTCATTCCTGACCTGAGGCTGATGGAAGTTGGAGTTAAACAAAATCTGGAAGACCACAGCTTCACGACTTCTGTGCTAGTCCAGCTTTCCATAACCTTGGGGAAAGATGTTTTGAATAACTGCATACCAACCCAATTGCATCCCATAACAAGAGCTGAGAAATGATTTGAAATAGCTGAGGGCCATTTCAAACATTCACCAGAAGGAATAAGAGGGGATTTCTCCCCAGGAAAAGCCAGAAAAGCAACAAAAAGACTTGCTCATCATGCCAAGTCAAAAGGAGAAAATACATGCATATACTGGTGGGAAGATGTTGGCAGGGGTGTGGCTGCTTTGTGCAATGGCCCTCTCACACATTCTTTCCATGCATGGAAAGGGATCATCAGGACACCCCCCCCCCAAAAAAAAAAAGCATAGGGAGAAGGATAATTCACTTCTCTCTTTTCCTTTATTTTCTGGAATAGGACATAATTATATTTCAGCACCATGGAGAACAGGAAGCAAAATTCTCCAGATCACATAATACCATAGAAGTTAATAGAATTGCATTGGGTTGTGTCAGTGGTAAAAACATCACACTTACGTATGCTTTGTAATGTGCGAAGAAAGCCTTTTTGTCCCCAGTGCTGTCTCAAGGAGGAGGCGCTCTCTGTCCTCACTGTTCTTAAAAGTGTCTCAAAGCTATAAAGAAATCAAGGCCAGGGTTGTCTTATAACTGGTAGAAAACAAGTACATTTCTGTTGCCATTTCTCACCCTGCCATCTCTCAGAAAAAATGAACGCCCATTGTCTGCGAAGCTACAGAAAGTGCAGTGCAGTGAATCAGAACAAGCCATGCCAGAAAGTCTTCCATTTTTATGGCAGAAAAATGGAAAAGAAAATGGGCATAATTTTGTTGTTGCACTTTATTTTTTAACTTTTCAATTGTATGTCATGGGTCCTGTTGCCATATTTGTAGATGCATGCACATGGAATTGTGTCCTTGGAATGTGACATTCACACAATTTACCCAGATATGATCCCAGGATATAGAACATGGGTAGGCACTCTGGCACCATCCAGAGGTTTTGGACTACAACTCCTATCAACCCCAGCCAGCATGGCCAATAGGGATGCTGGGAGCTGTAGTCCAAAACATCTGGACAGCACCAAATTGCCCACTCCTGATTTAGATGTATTAGGAGCCCAGGCTGAAGTTCACAGGGTCACTTTTCAGAAGATGTATATTACAGCTCCTAACAAAGTGTTTTTATGAGAATGGATCTATTGAAATTGTACAAGAACCATATTTATTTACAAGATTAATCTTTTCCTTTGCTCATTTGTACAGCAGAAGCACCAAGGAACGACTAATTTCTGTGGGTATGCCTATAACCTGCCTTCTTCTATAACACAAAATGCTCCCCTTATATATAAAGCTTTCACCAGTGATCAATAGAAAATGATTAAGAGAGCAATCCTGTAGCCGCTAGACACTGTCTAGAGGGCCATAGGATATGCTCATTTCTGGGAACTGACCTTGGAGCCCACGCTCCAAGGTCGATTCCTGGAAAACCGACCGCCCCTCATGTCCGCGCTGCCTCCAAGGCAGCACAGAGAAGTCCCGTCCTCCACGCTTGGAAGAGGAGCATGGAGCAACTGAAATGGGATGGGGCTGGGGGGCGTTCCGGGGTGGGGAGAGCGGAGCTGCATGTACAACAGATTCAATGTGTCGTACGGCAGCTTCCTCTCCTGGTCAGGCCCTCCACCACTAGACAGTCAAAAATGGCTGTCTAGCGAAAAACAGCAAGGCAGGAGAGGTGCGGAGGGAACGATTCCCCCTGTGCCTCTCCTGCCTTTCTTTAGATAGGCGGCCGCCTCCGGGTTTGCAGGCAGCCACCTACTGTATCTAGTTAGGATTCCACCCTAAATATTCTAATTGAGATGACAATAGCACCAAAATCCAGGGGAGTGTCATCTGTGAAGCAAGAGCAAACAAAACCTAGGGACTATTAGCTTGACAGTCATACAATTAAATTAGCTGCCAAAATTATGAAATCATTAAACAAGAACAAAGTGAAGCAAAAGAATACCAGAATGCCAGAGCAACTGTGTGACTATGTTTTTACATAGGTAGAATACATTCTTAGCCTGCAGTCTCACAAAACTTGCATTGTTTTTATCTTGCTACCGTCAGTGGGTTCTACCCTAAAAAGCAGCTTTAAAATATTTTAAATAAATACAGTTGGTATCTTCCTGAGACTGGGAGTCCCACAGAAATTCAAGTCATTGTTCCAAAATAAACTGCCTGAACTATAGAGGACAACAAAGAAAATCTATTCAGTTCTTAGCTATCCAGAGAAAACAGAAAAGCCACACAGCTGATCATCATGGTCTTTTGTCATACATTTCAGGAAACAATTGTCCGCCATGGGGCAAGATTCTGGAGCATTTCAGTTGCTTTTCCTTTTAGGACCTACTGAATGCTAAAGTTTAAATAGAAGCCCTTCTGCTGAGATCCCAGAACAGAGCTAGTCTGATATGCCACAGGTGACCTAGTCTTTATGAACCTGGTGAGAGGAACACCTAAGAATAAAATAGGGATAGAGAACCTGCAGATAGTGCTGGACTGCAACTCCCATCACCCCTTGCTACTAGCTATGCTGACTAAGGCTGATGCGAGTTGCAGTCCAACATCATATAGAGGGTGACAGGCACAGAATCAGGCTTCCACATACATATTCACACCTGGATGGGAAACTGCATGCTTAGATCTTAGGCACCTGGTTTGCCTTTCCAGTTCAGGAGTTTGGGCTGCACCTATGGGGGCCTTTCAAAAAGGTTAAAATCCTGCTAATCAGCTGTTTAGCCCCCCACTCCCACCCCAACTGTCATGTTTCTAGAGACTGAGCTCAGCACTTGCAGGTTTGAAGGTCCAAAAGTTCCAAAGTGGTCAGCAGAAACAGGGATCACCACAAAAGGCAAGGTCTCAACAGTCCAGGTCTCTGGCAAATAGGGTCCAAGGCAATAAAACGATAAGGAGCAGGAAGAAGGAGGGTCACACTCCAGTCCAGGTAACAAGAACAAGGTCCCAAGGCAACATAGCAGACAAGGAGTAGGCACAAGCATAGCCAGAGTTCAGTCTAGAAGTACTCACAACAGGAATCAGCCAAGGGAAGCTAGATTCAGGGAAGTCTAGTCAATGTTGCTTTTAGCAACTCCCTCAGCTTTAAGCTGCTGTTTTTATGCAGATGCTGTCAGAGCTGCACCCCAGATTCAGCTGTGAGCTGCTAGTGATGGTAACTGAAAAGGTCCTCAATGTGTGCAAGCTTCCTACATGCAAGTAGACCTTTTTTCACAAGGAGGCCTATTTCTCAGTCTAGTACTCCTTCTGAGTTCCTGTTTTTTTTTTAGGCAGCGTCTCTCCTGAGGGCTTGGGAGTTTCCCAGCCTCCAACTGTGAAGCAGAGTTCTTGTTCTCCATAGGTAGTCATCCCTGAGGGCCCTGGCTCCTCCTGGTTTCTTGGCAGATCTTCTGCGTAGCTGGGCGGGTGGTTCCTGATAGGGCTGTGCACTGCTTCAGTCTGAATCCCGAATAACAAAGCGAAGCAGGCTGCTTTGGAGGTGCCTTGGCATTATCTGAAGTGGACCAGAAGAGCACTGAGATGCCCCAAAGCACAGCGGCTCATTGCCACACCCTGCTTCAGAGCTACTGAAGCCATTCCCAGCCAGCCTGTCTCTCAATGTATCAACTTGCAAAATATCAAGGAAGGGGCAAGGAGGAGAAGAGAGGGGGGAGGGGAAATGGTGAGCCTTGGCTAATGGCAACTCTAGTTGCCAAATTAGGGCTGAACTTAACCCAGCAGCCTCCAATCAGTGACAGTGATGGAGGGGCAGGGGAATGCTGGATATATTGCAGAGATCAAGCTGCTTTCCTTCCATTGTGTGTGAGAGAGCACTGGTTAGAGCTGGAGGTGATGCTTTACGTGTTGTTAGGGAGAGGTGTGCGCGCGCATGCATGTTTGTACTGCAGCTTTGTCTTTCTTCTTCCTTCCCTATCCAACTGTTCCCTTTCTTTCTTTTGTAGATGCTTTATTTAAAAAGCCAAACATTAAAAAGTACTTAGTTTGTGCTTCCTCCTTTCATTACCCGGTTCTTTGTCTCTCCACCCGCCCCATCTCTAATTGGTTTTACCCTTCATTCTTTTCTTGATGGTTTATTTGAAAAACTAAAAAAAATGCTAAAAAGAACTTTAGTTTTCCTTCCCTTGCCTTGTTCTTTAGTCTCCCCCACTTCTCAATTCTCAACCATTAGTTTTCCCTTACTCCTTGTCTCTCTCTCTCTCTCGCTATACGTATATATGTATATATCTTTCCTTGTTCTTGGCTCCACTCCACCACCACCTCTGCCCTTCTCAGTTCCTGTATTCCTTCCTTTCCCATTTTTGATCTATTTTCCCTTAAAAAATGAATTAATACAAATTAAAACCCCTTTCTTTTCTGTTAGGCATATAGCTAGTCCACCCCCACCCTCTTTGCTTGTAGGTAGTTCAGTGTTTGCTTTCCTTTTGCTCATGTGTGTGCACGCGCACACGTGCTTGTGCTGTGGACAAGCAAACAGTGTGTGGCAAAGCACTACACAGTCCACATTTCAAAAAACTGTGTGGGCAAAGCACTACACAATATATATTTAAATTTTTATACTACACTGTGTGGCAAAGCAAGCCCAATATGAGGCATCTTCAGGGCCTTGACATGGGTGATGTGCTGGTGGGACCAGCAGCACCAGTAGCCAAGCTGGGTCACCCCCAGTCTGGATAGTGCATTCTACTGTAGGGCAGCAGAGTGTGGAGGCCAGTCATGGTGCCTGGAGGTCACTGTTTGAGGAGGGTGGTGCAGGCAGTAGCAGTAGCACTCTTGTCAAAAGAGCACAATCTCCTTCTGTAGTGGAACAGGAGAGCCCACTGATGGACAGTACGTCCAGGTAATGTGTATTCCATTCAGCCAAAGAGAACCTGAGGTCATCCACTGTAAAGCTGAAAAGTAAAGTAGGACTAGGAGAGAGGAGTTTGCGCTTCAAAGAGGAGTACAGCAGAGATTAGGGATAGTGACCTCCTAATCACTGCTTAAGCACCGAGCTTCTCTGATTATCGCTTTAAGCCCTTTGGTTTGCATTTCTGAGAACAGCACATTTTACCTGTGCCTAGCACAAAAACTCACACTCCAAGAGAGAGCAGAGGACAGGAAGGCCTGGCGTGATATGGTCCATGGGGTCATGAAGAGTTGGACACGACTTAATGACTCAACAAGCACAAAAACTACTGAGCCAAACGCTCTGAGGTTTGGAAGGGGGCTGCCAGGTGCTCAGATTTCATGCACTTCTGTGGAAACAGTGAAAAGTTATAGCTCTTTGCTTTGAGAGTTTTTGTAGGAAAAACAAATTTTAACTCCACCTAGCACAAAAACTACTAGGCCAAACTGTCTGTTATTTGGCAGGTAGAATCCCCTGCATGGGGGCTGACAGATCTCCAAATTCCATATATTTATCATGAAAACTGGAAAAGCTATGGCTGTTTCTATTTTCCAATGCAAGTCAATGGGAAAACATCATATCAGAATGATTTGGATATCTGAATCCCACTTTGGAATCCGAAGCAAAGCAGATAGGGTCCAAATTGGTCCAAAGTGAAGTGGGGCTGCTTCAGAAGGTCCAAAGCAGCATCTGAAGCAAAGTGGGGGGTCCGTGCACATCCTTAGTTCCTGATCCTCCAGCTTTTCCTCCAGGGAGGAGTCTTCCCCAGGGGCATGGTGCCAGCTCTCTCTCCTTCCTGCCAAACAATTGAAAAAGGCAAATTTTTAACCTACTTGAAAAATCTCTACATGCTCTGCTTTGGATCAAGGAACTAATCTATCAAGAAGGCATATTTTCTGGGGGCTTGCTTGCAGCATTCCTCAAGTACAGAGAGAAGGGCAGAGAGCTGCAAATAGAAACTAGAACACACAGCAGGCTCAATTAATCGGAGCCGAATGTGCTAGTTTCATTTGATTGATTTACCTGTTTTGGTTTCTTAATAAAACATTAGTTTGTTGGAGCAAGCATGGTCTGAAGTTTTACAGGGTACCTTCTTTAAATGTGGAAACTTTGAGGGGGATTTTTTTCACATGTATCTCTTTTCCTCCCTCTAATGTGCTCAGGAGATACATGGGACCTATTCAGTTGCATTCTCACAGCAACCATATGTGGTATCATATGATGAGTGGGTGTCTAAAGAGGGGACCCAGGAATTTGAACCCAGGTCTCCCTAGTCATGTCTGATACTTTATTACTAATTATGTTATATAGTAATATAATATATTACTATATTATTATGTTCACGCTCAGCAAGGTTCTCTGTTTTCCACCTTGACACTCATTTCGCCTCATTCTCACTCTTTTATTTTTCCTGAAGAGGAAAAGTGAGCATTTTCTACCATGAAAAATATGTACATCTCCAAGCATGCACCCCAAATGAGCACTCCCCCCCCCATAGGCTAAGCATGAAAATGTGGTGGGGGAGTTCGGAGGCTCATGAGTGCCCAGGACACTTCCCATAGGACTGCGCCCTGATTTGTCCATTCAGATTTGAGTGTTTAGGTTTTGTTTAGAATTTAATCCCCGTGTAACCATATTTGTCCCCTTCATGGATCACTGCCTTGTGGCAGTAACTCAGTGAGTTGTTGTGGAGTGCGTAACTCAGTGAAGCCATAAGCTATGCCGTGCAGCGCCACCCAAGACGGACTGGTCATGGCAGAGAGTTCTGACAAAATGTGGTCCACTGGAGAAGGAAATGGCAACCCACTCTAATATTCTTGCCCAGAAAACCCCATGGAATGTATCACAAGGCTACAAGATATGACGCCAGAAGATGAGCCCCTCAGGTCGGAAGGTGTCCAATATACTACTGGGGAAGAGCTGAGGGTATTTCCAAGTAGTGCCAGAAAGAGTGAAGCAGCTGGGCCAAAGCTGAAAGGACACTCAGCTGTGGATGTGACTGGTGGTGAAAAGAAAATCCAACGCTGTAAAGAACAATATTGTTTAGGAACCTGGAATGTAAGATCAATGAGTCAAGGTAAGCTGGAGGTGGTCAAACATGAGATGGCAAGATTGAACATCGACATCTTGGGAATCAGCGAACTCAAATGGACAGGCATGGGCGAATTTAATTCAGGTGACCATCATATCTACTACTGTGGGCAAGAATCCCTTAGAAGAAATGGAGTAGCACTCATAGTCAATAAAAGGGTAGGGAAAGCAGTCCTGGGGTACAATCTCAAAAACGATAGAATGATATCAGTACGAATCCAAGGCAAACCATTCAACATCACAGTAATTCAAGTCTATAACCCAACCATTGAGGCTGAAGAAGCTGAGGTTGATAGGTTCTATGAAGACCTACAACACCTTCTAGAACGAACACCAAAAAAAGATGTCCTCTTCATCATAGGGGATAGGAATGCTAAAGTAGGAAGTCAAGAAATCACTGGGATAACAGGCAAGCATGGCCCTGGTGTACAAAATGAAGCAGGACAAAGGCTAATAGTGTTTTGCCAAGAGAACAGGCTGATCATAGCAAACACTCTTTTCCAAGAGCACAAGAGGCGACTCTACACATGGACTTCACCAGATGGTTAATATTGAAATCAGATTGATTATGTCCTTTGCAGCCAAAGATGGAGAAGCTCTATACAGTCAGTAAAAACAAGACCTGGAGCTGACTGTGGCTCAGATCATGAGCTGCTTCTTGCAAAAGTTCGGCTTAAATTGAAGAACGTAAGGAAAACCACTAAACCATTCAGGTATGACCTAAATCATATCCCTTATGAATATACAGTGGAGGTGAGGAATAGATTTCAGGGATTAGACCTGATAGACAGAGTGCCTGAGGAACTATGGACGGAAGTCCGTAACATTGTTCAGGAGACAGCAACTCAATCCATCCCAAAGAAAAAGAAATGCAAGAAAGCAAAGTGGCTGTCTGAGGAGGCTTTACAAGTAGTTGAGGAAAGAAGGGAAGCGAAAAGCAAGGGAGAAAGGGGAAGATATATCCAAATGAATGCAGAGTTCCAGAGAATAGCAAGGAGAGACAAGAAGCCCTTCTTAAATGAACAATGCAAAGAAATCAAGGAAAAGAATAGAATGGGAAAGACTAGAGATCTCTTCAAGAAAATCGGAGATCTCAAGGGAACGTTTTGTGCAAAGACAGGCATGATAAAGGACAAAGAAGGCAGGGACCTAACAGAAGCAGATGAGATGAAGAAGAGGTAGAAAGAATACACAGAAGAACTATACAGGAAAGATCTGAATGTCCCTGATAGCCATGATAGTGCGGTCACTGAACTTGAGCCGGACATCCTCGAGAGTGAAGTCAAGTGGGCCTTAGGAAGCATTACTAATAACAAAACTAGTGGAGATGACAGTATTCCAGCTGAGCTATTTAAAATCCTAAAAGATGATAGGGATGGCGGAGAATTTCTCCACGAATCTCAGGGAGGCCGAATGCCAATGCATTCGGCCCCCCGAAATTGGCGGTGAAATTCTCCGCCACCCCCCCGCCACCCCCCCGGGATGGGACTTACCTCCCTTGAATGTCCCTCTCGGTGGCGGGTCCCGGCGGTGGTTCAGCGGCGGTTCGGCGGGGGTGGGGGCGGCGGCCGGTCTTCCAACTGGCTGCCGCCACCGCCATTACAAAGTGAATGTTAAAAAAACCCCACACATATATGTGATAGGCTACGTAATGATTTACATAGCCTATCACGTGTGTGTGTTTTTAACATTCACTTTTTTATTTCACGGCCGGGGAGATGGGGCGCTTCTCCCCGGCCTGAATTTTGGCCGGGCGGGGCAGGGCGCCTCCCCCCTCAGCCTGAATTTCAGCCGGGTGAGGTGGGGCACCTCCACCCCTGGCCTGAACTTTGGGCGGAGAACCGAAGTGCCTCCCCCCCACCGCGAAGCAAGCTGCGGGACCAGGTAAGTGACTTTCGTACATCCCTAAAAGATGATGCTGTTAAAGTGCTGCAATCAATATGCCAACACATTTGGAACACTCAACAGTGGCCACAAGACTGGAAAAGGTCAGTTTACATTCCAATTCCAAAGAAGGGCAACACCAAAGAGTGTTCAAACGATCGTACAATTGTGCTCATTTCACATGCCAGCAAGGTTATGCTCAAAATCCTACAAGCTAGGCTTCAGCAGTATGAACCGAGAACTACCAGAAGTACAAGCTGGTTTCGAAGAGGCAAAGGAACTAGAGATCAAATCGCCAACATTTGCTGGATCATGAAGAAAGCAAGAGAATTCCAGAAAAATGTCTATTTCTGCTTCATTGACGATGCTAAAGCCTTTGATTGTGTGGATCACAACAAACTCTGGCAAATTCTTAAAGAGATGGGAGTACCAGACCACCTTACCTGTCTCCTGAGAAACCTGTACGAGGGTCAAGAAGCAACAGTAAGAACTGGACATGGAACAACCGATTGGTTCAAAATTGGGAAAGGAGTACGACGAGGCTGCATATTGTCACCCTGCTTATTTAACTTATATGCAGAGTACATCATGAGAAATGCTGGGCTGGATGAATCACAGGTCGGAATTAAGATTGCCGGGAGAATTATCAACAACCTTAGATACACAGACGATAGCACCCTAATGGCAGAAAGCGAAGAGAATCTCAAGAGCCTCTTGTTGAGGGTGAAAGTGGAGAGTGCAAAAGCTGGTTTGAAACTCAACATTAAAAAAACGAAGATCATGGCATCTGGCCCCATCACTTCCTGGCATATAGAAGGGGAAGAAATGGAAGCAGGGACAGATTTTATTTTCTTGGGCTCCAAGATCACCGCAGATGGTGACTGTAGCCATGAAATTAAAAGACGCTTGCTCCTTGGGAGGAAAGCTATGGCACACCTAGACAGCATAGTAAGAAGCAGAGACATCACCTTGCCAACAAAGGTCTGTATAATCAAAGCTATAGTTTTCCCAGTAGTACTGTATGGCTGTGAGCGCTGGACTATAAGGAAGGCTGAGTGCCGAAGAACTGATGCTTTCGAACTGTGGTGCTGGAGAAGACTCTTATAAGTCCCCTGGACTGCAAGGAGGTCAAATCAGTCCATCCTAAAGGAAATCAACCCTGACTGCTCATTGGAAGGACAGATACTGAAACTGAAGCTCAAATATTTTGGCCACCTAATGAGAAGAGAAAACTCCCTGGAAAAGACCCTGATGCTGGGAAAGATTGAAGGCAAAAGGAGAAGGGGACGACAGAGGATGAGATGGCTAGATAGCATCACCAGTGCAATGAATATGAACTTGAGCACACTCAAACTCAAGTTTGAGAGAGCGCAGGACAGGAAGGCCTGGCGTGCTATGGTCCGTGGGGTCACCAAGAGTTGGACACGACTGAACGACTGAACAACAACAACAAACCATATTTGTGGCACTGAATTAGAGTAGCCATCTCTCTCTCTCTCTCTCTCTCTCTCTCTCTCTCTCTCTCCAGGCTTCTCATCTTTAAGAGCTCCACACTGGCTTGTGTTGGTGGTAAATGGAATGAGGATTGTAGCTGCAAACATGTATCACTAATGTTTTGTGATGGGCTTGAAGCATAATTCAAAGAATATGATGCACAAATTGGAAGTGGACACTATGCACAGATGGGTGTGGGCTAGGCGGGGGGGATACCAAAAACCCCAGATCCAGAAACTTGGCAATACTTGCAAATCCTCTTTAGTAACCTCATTTATTTTTATTTATTATTTATTTATTTCATTTCTATACCGCCCAATAGCTGAAGCTCTCTAGCACATGCTACCTCATGTGGTAGCAACTGAGCAATCCTGCAAACAACCCTGGATTATAAACCACAGAAGGTGCTGTGCATCTTCTTCAGGAACAGCAGGTTTATGGCTGTGTGTTTTGCTTGTGCCCTTCTGTGTTGGAGGGATTTTAAAAAAATCAAAAGCCTTCTCACTGGAGATTAACGCTCTCATGTTCTTATCCTTTCTCTGTAAGGTTTCTTGTTGCTATGTACAACCTTATTTAATGTGTAGAGTTTTCATTTATACAATTGCCATATACTACTACTGAGACCAGTTAAAAGTTCATTCTCTGACAAATTAGGCAGGTTTCCTACAACCTCAACGTAAAATTTGTGCAGATGTAATTACAGCCAAATCAATATTATATTTGTATGAGTATGCCATGCCAGTTAGAGATGTAATGCATCTCTCTTGGCTAGTAATTAGCAATTTGTAGTTGTTCTTTGCATGATAAGTAACAACTGCAGATTTGGCATAGAAGGCCAAATACAGATAGTGTATGTACCAGCCCCCAGACATTAACTGGTTAATAAATCATACCCATGATGGAATGCTTTGATCTAACCACAATATCTTTCTAAAGAAAAGATGATTCAGTTTTTGAAAAAAAGAGAGAGAAATCCTGAATCTTTCTATCCTTGTGATGCTGCCTGAATTGACAACCTCAGCCATAGATATCCCATGGGAGTGCCTTCAGTGCAATGTATTTTTGTTTTTTATAGCTGCATAATGGAACATAGATTCAGCTTAATGTTTCTGGCAAAAGTAAATCACCAGCAGCCAAATTCTGATATACTATCAATCTTACATACTGTCTGCAGAGCACTTTCCTTATAAGAAAAATAAATCAGATACAAGAGGACTCTAGATCTCAGACAGGCCATCTGAACATGCCTTAATCTAACACTTCAGCATAATTTGATGGAAATTATGAGGTTTATTCTTCTTGTATTAGTGCAAGCAGCATCATTTAAAAAATCTGTGTAGATCCATAATGTAATGTAGTATTTCCCAAACCTCTGATGGCTGAGCTAAACTATTTTCTGAATTAGAATTAGAATTAGGTGTCTTGCACCTGAAAAACTGGATTTTAGCATTGGCACTCTTCAGAAGAGCCGACCGACTTGGTTTCGGTCTGTAGTAACCACTGTGGAGTTACATATAAAACTTCTTATTCAGTGCTGGAGCAAGACAATATGCCAAACAATTAAGTGTTTGGCATATTGCAACTAGGGATGTTGCTGGCGTCCGTTTGGTGGCTCGAGCTCAGCAGGTTCCTGCCAGTTCAGCCCCCCGAATGCCAGTCCGCACCCTCCTGCTCTTGCCCGACTTGGCACTTGCTGAGTCGGGCAAGTGCGGCGGCTCCTTGCCCAAGTGTTGCTCTCGGCAGTGGCAGGATGGGAGCCAAGATCCCTCTCGCTTCCCATCCTGCTGTTGCCGCTGCTGAGAGCAACTGCGTCCCTCTCCACCAGTGTTCGGCAGAGGGACGCAGTTGCTCTCAGCAGCAGCAAGGGCTCCTGCGAACCACCAGCCATCTCACGTCCCAGCGCAACCAGGTCCAGCAGTGAGTGGGGATCCAGGGCGCGGGTTGCGGGGTGGACTCTGGTGAGTTCGCACAACCCTAATTGCAACCTCATCTGCAAGTTACAGGAAGGGGGCAGTGTTATAGTTAGCTCGTTAGTGCAAGGGGATTTTGTGCATCGCTAGCCTTAGGATCTCTATAGCCTACAGTGTACTTCGTGTGCTCCTCCCCTTCCTTCTTCCCCCACCCCACATATCTTCCTCCATTGCTAGGAGCAGATAGCTTGCACCTGCCTGTGTAAAGGAACACAAACTGGACTGAACAAACTATTTTGAGACCCAGAGCTGTGCCTGCATTATATCTGCAACAGTACTTGTGAATAAAACTGTTTTCTTTTGTTCACTAATGGAAGAGTGCAGCCTGTTGTCCTTTTTTTTCTTTTTGGGCCTTTTGTGTGCATGTGGGACTGGTATACGTTCATTCTTTTCTGCCTTTTATTTTTCTCTGTTAGTTGCCTTTTTAACAGGAGGCAGCAAACAATACCAAATAATCCCATCCGTTTTTCCGTTCAGTTCTTTTTGTTTCTGCCCAATGTTATTCCAGGAATAAAAAGCCTCTTTTGTTAGCGTACAAACAAAGTGAGGAGGGGTTTTATTGATATATCAAATGGTGCTCCTATAAAAAAAAATGGTGTTGCATACTATCCCTATAAAAACAGTGTTGTGTGCTGTTCTTGGTATTTTGCAAAATGGGAAGAAGACAAAGTGGCTTCTTTGGGTTCATGGGGTGTTTAAATATTGAATTAATGACTTTCTCATGGCATATGCATGTTCCTAGATTAGGGATGAGAGGGTCAGGGATGCTTGAGCTTGCAGAGTTTCTCCAAACTCCACCATGAAGTTCTGTTCACCTTGCTCCTGTTCCCATTTGTGACCTGTTTTTCTTTTCATTAGAACAAAGAAGTGTTTTTTTGATCTAATGACTTAAGTGTGCAAAAACTTTTAAAATGTGCATTTTAAAGTGCAATTTTTGAAAAATGCATTTTTCGAATGCAATTGTGAGTTCGGGAATGTGTAAGGTTTTTCAGGAAAATAGGCTCATATTTGATGGCTGGCCACTCATGGATGGGCCTTTACTGTGGTGGCCCCAAAACTGTGGAATGCACTCTCTAGAGAGGTCTGCCCAACATCAACTTCGTTGACTTTTTGTCACCAAGCAAAGACCTTTTCATTCTTTTAAAATAGAATTAAAAAATTAAAATTAAAAAATTTAATGAGATTAAAAAATCTGCATTTTTTTAAAGAGAGCAATCGTATGGGAGGAGATGGCTGCCTCTGAACTCGGAGGCGACCGCCTATCCACTGCAGGGCAGGAGGAGTGGCGCATCTCCTCTGCACTCCACCTGCCCTCCAGTTGTGGCTAGATAGCCAATTCCAGCTGTCTAGCCACAGGACCTTGGAGCGCAGGGGGGGGAGGCCAGACGACCCATAGGAAGTGTCGTACTGGCACTTCCAACCTCCCTGGCCCACCCCACCCCCAGGTACGCTCCATTTCCCCTGCTCTGCATTGCTCTTACAAGCGTGGAGTGAAGGGCCAATCAGCACTGCATACGAGGCAGCGGGGGGGGGGGGGAACAGTTCTCCGGGAACCGACCAATCCTATGGCTGTCTAGCCGCTGTCTAGCGACCATAGGATTGCACCCTAAATGTCCTTTTGCATTCTGCTTTGCCTATTTGTCTTCTGCTTGAATGTGTTTTACTGCTGTGTTTAAAATTATGTTTCTAAGTGATGTTTTATTGGCTTTATTGTTTTATTTTATTATGTATGTCACCCTGAGAGCTTTTACTATAGGGAGACTCATACAATAAATAAGCCAGCCAGCCAGCCAGCCAGCCAATCAATGACTCTTCAGAGATCACTTTACGCATCATTCTTGTGACATATTTTCTTCTCTCTCAGTGCTCTGATAACAGACTCAGAATCTCTAAAGGAGGCAGCTGGATGAAGATAGAAGTTTTGAGGGTTGTTAGCAAGATAGTCACAGCTATGCCTTCTCACAGACTTAAAACTGGGAGAAACTAGGAGTAAAGAGCTGTCAAGGAGAGTGGGGTGGTCCTGCTACTTTTGTGTGTGCAGTTCTGCATTTTCTCTAAATTTTCTGGATTTCAGTTTGCCAGAACAAGAAAAAAAGAAGCCTTTCTGAATTAGTAGCTTGCAAGTAACTGCCCTTACCCCTTGTTTTTAAAAACAACAGCCATCATAATTTTTAAAGAGTTTGTTGACACTTAAAAGTGATGCTGAGAGAGTGAGGGATGGGGGAGAAATTCATTCAGTTCACATTTTAAAGTGCATTTTACTGTAAATGTATTTAATTTTGCTCTTTCGAACCGTTGTGTGAGTTGAAACTTGGTTATCCTTTGAAATTTGCACTTCTCTGAAGCAAAGAAGTGGCAGCAGCGTTCACCAATAAAAAAAACTGCATACAAACATTTGTATATTATGGGGAAAGTTCACACAAAAATGAATATATTCATGAAAATAATATTCAGGAAAATTGCTTGCAAACAATGTATATATTAAGCATAAAAATGCATGCATTAAAAGGAATATGCACAAAAATGCTTACGAATTTTCATGCAAACTTTAAAACAAAATTCTCAACATTCAGGATGAACCCAATTTAAGACTGGAGAAATTCTTCAAGTTCACCACAAACTGAATTTAAGATTGGAAAAATTGGAAACTAAAAGAAACCAAGATTGACAGAGAGAACTCACCTTCCTTTCTACTTCTACCTACTCCTTTACAGTGACTCAGTTCCATTCATGAAGGGTGAGCTCTCTTTTTCCCCTTCCTATAGAAACATGGACAGCTCTGCTTGATTCATGGTAAGAGATTGGCTGTTGTCTTCTCCTTCTTTTCCTGCTTTTCTTCATTTCAACACATCTTTCGAACAGACTGATTCAGACAACCAAGTAGAAGCTCGACAGAACTGCCAGGGCTTAGTTATTGATTCATGTTGGTATAGTAAGGCTCCATCTGTGTAGACTAGGCCTTAATGATGGAAATTGGAAGCAGTTCAGAACCAGTAGTAAGAATGAACATAACAGGCAGTGTCAAAGGCAGGGACATTTGAACACTTCCAAAAATAACACAGAAATAATGCTTTCAAGAAGAAGCATGAACATGAAAAACAAATGTGCTTGAGATACGTAGCAGTTAGGGATATTGAAGAAATCTGCAACAGATTCAAATGAGTTCAGATTTCTATGAATCTGACCTGTGGGTTCTGCAGCAGACAGGGTTTTTCTGAGTCCCACAGATTCCATGAACTTGCAGAATGGTTTTTTACTTTGGGGATGATTCGCACAATTTTGTTCATTTGCAAATGCACATTAGCACAAGTGCGCATTAGCACAAGTGCACATTAACTAATGTACACTTGCGGTAATGCACACTTGCGGTAATGTGCATTTGTGAGGGAACAAAAGTCTTGTACAAAAAATCTGATTCCATCCATGAGTAGCTGACAGAATGAAAGATGGCTGACGATCTGCAAAACACAGATAGAATGGATTTAACAAAATAGATACATGTCTAGTAGCATTACAACTTCATTGCTGTAGCCAGAGCACTTTCCATTTTCTGTTTAAAGAGGTCTCATGATTAAACCACTTCCTTTTTCAGGTCTTAAACATTTCATAAACCAATGGCTAGATTTAGTCTACTGCTGGAGCCATTTCTCTCAAAGACATCTCTTGTGCAGTCTCCAGGAAAACACTTAAACCCCTCTATCTATAATACAATGCTCTTGAAAATAGAATCTTTGACATTGCCAAACCACTGAAAACAAATACATCTTCTAAATGTGTCTTGTAAAGGTTTCATTTAACCTATAATAACTGAGGACAATGAGAGCCATCTGTAACAAGTGTTATATGGAAGACCCCAACCTTTCCGATTTGAAGTCATGTTTTTACTGTATGGATTTATTGTGCTGAAAAAAACTTGTGTGCATGATTCTATTGCTGATCTAAGCCACAATCCCAAACCAGTTACTCAGGAACAGTTGTACTAAAGCCGATGGGATTAACTTTAGACCAGCCAGGAGTATTCCCGAGGCAAAATTCTGTCATTTGAAGATCAGAGCTAGAGTAGTTTGAATCATATAAAATGGTGCTATCCCTTCCATAAATATAAAGTAATAACTAGGAAAAAAGAATAATACCATGGAGCAAAAGAGATACTATAAGTTGAAGCAATGTAGCTAATGGCCTTTGCACTGTATTAAAGAAGAGATTGAATGATAGTGACTTAGCAAATATAATCTCCTAACTGAGGCTTGGACCCAACATTGCACAAGTGGAAGTCTGCACACTCAATGCGGCTTGTGATGCTAGACATTGCAGAATTGTTCTGACTTTTCAGAATGATACACTAGCAAAAACACAAAGGTGTACTTATTGCAGAAAATGTCATCAAGGTTGGTCATAGATGCAAATATCTATGAGTAGGGATGTACAGATTTTGTTAAACCCATTCCATCTGTGTTTCATGGATTATCAGGTGTCTTTTGTTTTGTTATCCACTCATTGACATAACTGGATTTTTTTGTATAAGAATTTTGTTCATTTCCAAATGCACATTTACACTAATGTGCACTTGTGTGAATGTGCATTAATGCTAATGTACATTAGTGCAAGTGCACATTTGCAAATGGACAAAATTGCTCAAATCCCACCCCCCCCCAAAGTAAAAAACTAGTCCTCAAGTCCACAGAATCCATGCAACCTGGAAAAAACCAGTCTGCTGCAGAATCCGAAAGTTGGATTCATAGAAAGCTGAACATATTTGAAGCCACTGCAGATTTTTCTGACATCCCTATCTATGAGTTGATTGAGTATAAGAGGCCCACACTAAGAACTGGCTGGAGCAGAAGAGAACTGTAGACCATCGTTCAGCACCTGATTGATCACCACAAAGGTTATTCACAGTTACCAACTATTCTAGTAGTCTAGGGTGAGGTAGTTCATTGGACCAGCTTTAGTTTTGCTTGAGTCCTAGTTCTTTCTCTGGAACCGTGGAGTAGCCAGGGCTTAGGAGAGTGACAAATCAGTTGAACTTTGAGGCCACAGCCCAGGATTTGCTGATGCAAAGTAGCATCTGAAATGTAGTCAAAGGAATCAGAATGCTTACTGAATACACTAACATCTGCACTGTATTCTGTACTAAAGCTAGGACAAATGTTCTGGTTTGCATTTTGGTAGCGCAGTGGTGGAAACGGTAAAAAAAAAAAACTGGCAAATTTTGAGGGTGCAGAGGAAAAAGCCTTTGTCCCATGGCTAGCAGCCACTATTTCTCTTTGCCCAAAGTCTTCTGGGGGAGTTCTGGCACACAATATGTGATAATGTACTAGCACTCTGATAGGGGTTCCTGTGGAAATAAATGGTGGCCAACAGAGGGCTTTTGGGTAAAAGAAGGGTAACTGCCACTGCCAGCTGCAAGGAGGTGCTCCAGGGGGCATTGGTAAGTTTTGCCTTCCCTTTACTGAATGTTGCTCTCCCTGACAACTTGCAAAAACTGCCCCCCCATTTCAATAAATGCAAAGGGAGGGGGGAATTTGGCTTGGCCCAATTCTGTAACTCTGATTTTTATTTGTAATTATGTTCCCATCACAGTGGCACTCCTAAGCTGGCCTTGTCTGTCTGTCTGTTTCTCTCTCTGTGTGTGTGCATGCGTGTGTGAGTGAGTGAGTGGGAGAGAGAGAGAGAGAGAGAACAAGAGAAAGTTTTGCCTCAAATCCTTAGAGGGATGAGAGCAAGTCAGATCCCATACATGGCCTTGTGTGGCCCACCAATCAGGTTCAGGCATACTGCACATCTTTAAGGAAGCCACGCCTACACTAGTCTTTCGACACAGAAATAGGTCAGAAGAATCAGGTTTAGAGCAGAGAAGGAGAGACTCAGGAGGACAATGGTGAGCACGCCAAGGTATCTGACTGGTGAAGGGAGGCTTACGCAAACTAACCTCTCATGGCTTAATGGCTTGCAACTTGGAGTAGGAAGCTTCTTCATGCTTTGCTGGATGGCCTTATTGTCCCCCATGCTAACCAGCTAGGAGACTGATGATAATCCTGACATGGCCTTTCTTAGTACACCATGGTATACCTGATCAGATTATTGAAATGGGATGCAGTTGACTATGTAAGGAAAAGTTGAACAAGATTGTTTCTACAGCTGGTTGGATGACTGTGGTTTTAACTCTTGATTCTCTTTTTAAAAAGCAAAGCAGTTAATAACCGTATTTTTAACAGTCTGGCATGACTAATAGTGAGCAATAGTTGCCATGGAAATGTTAAATAAGTGCATGTGGCAGGAATGATCCCTTGCCACTGGAAACATAAGGAAAAATACCCATGAGGCAGCCTCGCCATTAAGATCTGATCCATAATATGGATTTGTTCAGACACTGTATTTTGAATGCTCCAAGACAGGCAGTATGACCCAGAACAGGCTTTCTTGCACATCCTTTGCTTTCAGTGGAGGTGCCTGAAGCTATTAACAAACCTGTGCTTTGGTGACGAGATTTTCTCACATTTATGGGATCTCAGTCACTCACGTGTTCCTTCCATCCAACTTCGCATCTCTGCTGAAATCAGTAGAAACCTGCAGCTGTTTTAACTGCTACTCGGCCATGGCCTTTTGACCTTGCAATTTGAGTCCAGATATGGAGAAGAAGAATGTGATTACTTGGCATTAAAGAAAATGTATTATGTGCTCAGGGCAGGCCCTCCCATGAGGCAGGTTGAAGTGCACGTCCCCCACCAGGAGAGCTTCCCCTGAAAATGCCACAGGGAGAGAGCAGATGAAGGGGCTCTCTGGAGCAGCCACCTCCAAAGCAGCCATTTCTGTTTTGCTCTGAGGACCCCCTCAGAGCAAAACAGAGGGCAGGTAAGTGGGCTCTCTGGAGCAGACACCCAACCTCTGGCTAGGTCTGAGGATCCTCTTAGCATGAACCACAGGGCAGGTGTACAGAAGTGTAGAAAAGTGCATTGGCTGGAGAAAGTGGATGGCGCAGCTCTTCTGGGAGCTGGCAAGGCCCAAATGCCTGGCTGTGAGGTGGCCCTTCCTCAGGTATTGTGGAAGGGCTGTCCCAGGATATCACCTGTACTGCACTGATGCCTGGCTAGCTCTCTGGAGAGCCATGTCAACTGCTTCCCTCTGAACAATGTGGTTCTCCAGAGAGCCTGCCCGCCCTCTGGCTCACACTGAGAGGCTCCTTGGAGACAGTGGCAATGAGTTGATGTGATGGCAGTGGTGTGGAGAGGTAACGCAACAGCCATACAGGTGGCATGACAGCAGCATGTGTATGCTGTCCCGCCTCAGGTGGCAGAAAAGCTTGCACCAGTGTTGTATGTGGTTGCTTAGGAGCACTATGGTACCTTGGTCACACGACTGCCAAGCCACTACCAGGCCTTTCTCCCACCTTGGGTCCCCCCCCCTTCCATTCACGAACCATTCTCATGGTAGAGATTGCCATGCAGTTGCCGGGGTGATCCCTGCCTGCATCTGCTGCTTCAGAGTTGGGAGGAATGCTGCTGATTGTCATGCTGATGCTCCCCAGAGGGCAGCAGCAGACTTGCCTGGCAAATGCAAGTGTGGAAGAGAGGCCTTAGCTCAAGTGATGCCTTTATCCAGAAGCCAGGAAGTCTTCACTCAAAGTAGGTTTCCGTGATATGGGTGCTTTAGGGCGCAACCCTATGCATGTTTAGACAGAAGAAAGTCCTTCAACTCCCAGCATTCCCCAGGCAGCATAGCTGGGAGTTGTAGGACTTTCTTCTGTCTAAACATGTATAGGGTTGTGCCCTTAGTGAAGTAGGGATGTGCATCAGATTTGGCTGAAGCCCGAGATGAACCGGGCCTTCGGAGTGTTTCTGGTGCTTCCCAAGGTGAAGTGAGCCTCCCTCCCAAGTAACTGGAACCGACGTTGGACCTTGCTTCAGAAAGGCATTCAGCATGTATCTAAAAATAGTGTCTTTTGCTTTCATTTCTCTAGGTGCTCACTGGGCTCCTAGTTTTAAAGGGGAAATGTGGCTCGCTGCGGCTGCTGTGCTGCTGCAATTTGGTAGTGTGGCAGCAACAGCACTTTGAAGGGGGCACCGAATAAGTTGATGGGGTGTATGCAGGCTGTGTGTTGTCCACCCCTGCCTTACAGTTTGGTTAATAAAGTTGTGGTCTTTATTTCAACCCATAATTGGTGCCTCACTATTGTTTTATTCTTTATACCAAGATAGCAGATGTTTGAACTGGAACAGTGTTTCTGAAATCTGTAAATCTAAGTCAGAATTTCTTGGACAGATACATACCCACACCAGTATGTGAAATTGCATTGCTGTAAAGTGTGAGTACTTACTTTACCTTAAACTGTACTTATTCACTACCAGTCTAGCTTACAGCTATTTTTTACATTTCTAGAGCATATGTAAGAGAACTGGGCAATGAACATTTACATTCTTCCACTGCTTTGCTGCAGGAAGCAACCTGCCTTACAGTGCTCATCACCATATCCAGATGGAAAGATCTATGGACGTTGGGGAATTATTGCTTATTTATGCACATTTTTTCTATTTTCTACCATCCCATCCCACTCCTGTTTCTTCTCCCTTCCGGGGCCGGCATCAAGCGTAGGCACGATAGGGTGCCTGCCGAAGGCCCACACCCCAGCAGGGACCCAGTGACAAGACCCCCTGGTGTTTCTCTGCCTCTTCACCATTTCAGCCTGCTTGTTCACCTCCCTCTCACTCTGGCCCAGACAATGGTGGTGGTAAGGACGAGAAGGAGATGCCACTGCCTACTTCCTTCTTGGCTTTCTGTCAGTCAAGCAAGCATGTGGCAGCAATGATGGGAAAGATGTTGGGGAGCAATAGCAGCTGTTGACAATGGCGGTGAGAAGGTAGATTCACTGAGGCAGGGGGGCCATTGAGGGTGCCTTGCCCTCAAAAAGCTGGAGCCAGCTCTTCTCCCTTCTTAACTGTGTAGTATTATGATGGTTTCAGTTTGGTATATTGTCCTTAATATAAATAAATAATTTTAGACGTCTCATTTTTTTCTGTCCATTTGTGATGGGCCCTCCAACAAGAGGATTATATCGTACAGTACAATGAACTTATTATGAGCAACGTTTACATACAGTACAAGCCATATTATGTCTCATGCGTTAGCAAATATTTCCTTGGTGGGATTTTCCCCTGGTAAAATTAGCATGAGAAAATTCCTCTTATTTAGAAATCTTTTTTTTCCCTTTTTTAAAAAAACTCATCAAAGCACATACGAACCAGATATAAATAATACTAAACAAACCACTTAGTAATTATTTGCCTCTTTAAAAAAGAACAAATTTTATGTATGATTGAAGTTTGTACAACACTTCAGAAAAGCCATCATGTGTTAGATTTAAAAATAAAATCAGAAGCATTTTTTTCATATAAGTACACATGAAAATCTGGAAATGATCCTGGCTTTAGAAGCCTTTAAAAGTGTATGACCAGCTTTGTACTGATACCCACTTAACAAAGCAGAAATAAAGATACCATACTGTGTAAACAAAAGGGTACAGTAAAGGACATTTTGAAATTTACACAAGAATTAGTTCATAAACATTTTGGTTGTTTCATAACAGTTTTCTATAAAATGAATTTTAAAAACCCTTAGACAGCTGTCATCATTCTTCACTATTTTTCCCACTTAAATGCACACAGAATACTTTATATAGCAATATACTGGTGTACTGTAACATGGATATTAAATTATGATTACCTTGTTTTAAAAATGAGATGTGTATTACCCAATCAACATTATTGATAATTGAAATATTGAAATACCCATACATTATGTATTCTCATCATGTTGGTAAGTATAAAAACATGAAAATATAACTTTACATTATTTCCTTTATATACATTAGTTCAGGCTTGACAAAGGAAGATTTGTACACTACACTTTTAAGAGAAGTAGGACCAAAGGTACAATCAAATAAATTTCTACTGTATGCAGGAGTGAAATGATTATTTTTTTTTCTTTTCTTTTTTGGTAAAAAAAAAAAAAAATAGCTGGGGGTACCATACAAATATTACTATAATTGGTCACTGAAGGACTGAACAATATTAATACTGAATGCAGTCAATCGAACCTCACGTTCCTGATTAGATGTGAACAGGACAACTGTAGATTTATATCATCATACTCCTGAGAAATGGGAGGTTAACCATTGGAATGCCATAGGAAGTCAGCATAAATATTTTTTACAATTATTGAGTTCTTTGCGTAAGAGTGTGGAGAACGAACCCTATATAAGCCTGTACCAAAAAGGAGGGATTTAAAATTTGCAACAGATTTACAGTGTAGTGTTTCTTTTAAAAGTGTTTCAAATAGATGAACATCAAAGGCTAAAGAAAATCCAGGAAAAAAAAAGGGTTTTTTTTTAGTCACATCTGCACCATTTAGCCTATCACAGAAGGTGGAAGTAGTATAAATTGTTATAAGAGATAGGCCTTTTTGCATTTTCAGGAATATAGCAGCACCACTCTTAGGGAATATTTCTTTTGCCAGTAGATCTGTGTACCTGAAATTGTTCTAATGAAACAGTGGGCTGACTCACTTAAAGCAATACTAGAAAAGCACTCACTGTAAATATGACTCATTTAAATCCAGTTATTGTTACAA